>NC_056749.1:592208184-592250684 GCF_019279795.1 Protopterus annectens
ATTATTTCTCTCTTTCCTATCACACTTCCAGCATTTGCTATCCACCTGAGGAAAACTGCTCTGAAGTCTACCAGGAATATAAAAATACTTATGAAAATACTTCCATGCAAAAATACTAAACTGTCTTGACTTCTACACTTTTGTTGCATATTTGGAAGGCTTACATATTTTCCTATTGTTCCATTATGAACTGTCTTTCCATTCTCTTTCCCAATCTTTTCTAACATTTTCTGATTGATTCCTATACTTCTACAACAGTTTATATGTCCTACTAATTCTCCTTTTGTAACATCTGCTTCTGTTCTACACACAACTAAACTCAGAACTGTTCTTTCACTTAGCATTCCTTTACCCCTTTCTCTTTGTCTTTACTCATCAATCCATGGCAGGAATGACAGTCTCTAACCTGCAGTCCAAACTTCTCATTAGCTTCATTGCACTCTATTAAATTTCCCTCCTAGGTTATTTCCTCACAAAAAACAAAGTTCCTTTGCTAATTTTCTTCAGTAAATTCCAGACCATCTTGCCTACTTCCAAACCCTTACATCTAGTTATCCCTATTAGTAAAATCTCCTTTCACCACTCCTGTGCTAGCTTAGTTCTCAGAATATTTTCTGCATTATGAATATAATATTCTGTCTGAAATCCAAGCCTGCCTTTCTCTCTTGATCCCCACCCAAAAAGTTTCACCATCATTTTTTTAATTTGATTTATAACCTTTTGCTTGAGTTATAAATCTTTAACTGCAGAACTCTAAAGTCCCCATTCAAGGGCAAATCAACTTATCCCATCAAACTCTTGCCCACTAAGCCTCCCAAATAAATTTCTTCAACTTTTTATTAATTTTCAGCATCACATGTGGTTAATAAAAATAGACCTGACTTGTGTTTAAGATTGATGGAACTAAAACATTTTCACTACTTGTATCTTTCCATCTATATCTACAATAAGACTTTCCAGCTTCTCAATGTTTATATTACCGATTGTGCAGTCTCTTTACTCATATCCTTACCTGCCAAAATTGAATCCTTTTTAACCCCTACACCTAAACAGTCTTATCATATCTCCATATTTATTGGTACTGCTGAAGAAATTCACACATAGGCACACTGTTTACCACTTTGGCTTTCATTTATTTTATATCTCAAAAAGGTTCAAAACTATTTCAAAATATTTCACAACACCAAAACGTTGTTTTCAGGATACAATAAGTACAAAATTATAACACCTGCAACTATTAATTACCATACCGATCACATAGTTGACTTTGTGAATTTGTTATTTTCTCTGGTAATATCTCTAAATTTAAAGCAAATAACAAGTGGCCAAAAGAGCATCCCTTTCTGGTTTCTCTGTTCAAACCCACCTTGTCAGAAGAGGGAAACCATCCACTTTAATTCTTGCCTTCGGTCATTCATATATCATCCTTATTACCTCAATTATTCTACCAAGGAATGCAAATGCTACCACTGCCCTATTCATAAAACCCCAGCTGACTCTATAGGATGCTTTCTCTGCATCAAAACCCACAAACAATAGTAGTGTTTTCTTAAATTCTGCTTTATGCTGGATCATCACTGTTTTATTATTGTTGTCAAGTGTTCATCTCCCCTATACAACACCACACTGGTGCATACCTATCAGCTTTGGAAACACCTTTGCCACTGTCTTAGCCAGTGTAGACATAAACACTTCAGAATGATGGTGTAAATTGAAATAGATCAATACAAAGACAGATCTGAAGGGTGTTTATCCTCTAATGCCACCGCAGCTTTCTTCCAAGATGTTGGTATGTTCCCATTTTAAAGTGCTGTTAAACAAAACATTCTAAATCGTTACGACTTTCTTCCCTCCTCACTTCCAAATTTCCAAAGGAAAACCATCTGTTCCTGGGGAGTTTCCTGTTGATTAGTTATATATTAACAATTTATCTAATTTCTTCCTATCTTAGTGATCAATAGTTGAGCTTTATCAAAGTAGAAAGGGATGATGATGATGATGCAGGGGGAAATTCAAGAAATAAGGAGAGAGAGAGGGATTTTTGGATGCAGATCCTTAAGGACAATAACAATAGCCATACAGACTATTATAGAAATCTATCTATATCTATTCTATAAACCAATTTATTCCTGTCCTAACTTACAGTTTTGGAGTGATTGACTGACCCCAAAAGGTGTTGGATGGGTTGGACAGGAAAACAGGAAGGATGCTTTATGCTCATCAAATGATTTATAAAAATCAGTGTATGCCAAGACTATATATTCCCTGTTCTGAAGGAGGTATGGGCCTCCTCAAAATTGATTACATGTACAGATCTGCAATCATGGGACTGCATATACATATCTGCTGATCTCAAAAGACCCAAATGTACTGAAAGTTTTAAAACCAACTCCCCTGTTTTGTTTAGCAGAAGCATATCAGCATCAAGCCTGAATGGAAATTAAACCAGAAGCAGATAAAAATCAGGCAGCAACTGAATGTGCCAAAAAATGAAAGAATATAAGGTGAAGGATTAGATGAGAAGGCAAGAAATGCAGAAAATGCATAAGTATAATTGCAAGTGTAGAAAACTCTTGGAAGAACTTCATATTGCTCAGGATCAAACGCAGGGATGGTTAAGGAGAAGTGAATTTAAAGCAAAAGATGAAAGGTTAATATTGGTGGACCAAGACAGTGGACTACATACACATTAGTTAGTCAACTGAACATGTGGGAGAAACCGACAAATGTAGGTTTCGTAAAACAGAACTGGAAACAGTCGCACATCTTGTTGCTGGGTGTGATACAGTAATGGTAGGAGGACCGTATACTGAAATACATAATAATGTGGCAAGACTGTTGCACTGGGGATTGTGCAAACATTATAACAACGACATAGCTAAAAAACACTAGAAACATGAGCCACAAAGCATTTTAGAAAATGATAAAGTTTATATCACATGGGATCATCTATTACCAATTACCAACAGTTTAAAAAACAGATGTGAGAAAAACAGATATAGTAGTCCATGACAACAAGACAAAAGTAGGATTGATCACTGAAATTGCTACATGCAGTGACTACAGTGTTACATACAGAGAGACACAAAGTCATAAAATGCCAGGATTTGCAGGCAGAAATGAGGGCATTGTGGAAGAAGGATACCCAGACAGTTCCAATAGTAGTACGAGCAACAGGTCTCATAAAAAAGAATTTACAACCATACTTAGATATGCTACTAATACATGCAACGCCATATGAACTGCACAAGGAGTCATTACTGGGCACACTGTAGGTGCTGCAAAGGGCACTTCTGGCTAACATCAAACATTGAAACAATACTAATTTCATGAACTTTAATCATACTTTGACTAAGAAATGGGGTCCATTCCCATCTTGGTATTAGAAACCCAAAATACTTGCAGAAATTAAAAAATATATATATATTATATTTGTGAAGTAGCAGAATATTATTCTAAGATCTAAGCCAACACAGAAATGGAGAAGGGAGATTTTGCCAAAACGGCTAACTGCAATTTGGGTAACAGAGAATAGGCAAGAGGCGGCTGGAATTTACTGTAGAAAACTGGCAAAGGAACCAAGGTCTTGGGAGCAAATAACTAGAGAGGGAACGGTAGTATGTGCAAATAAAAGGATAGTCTAGCAGTGTGTTGTGATTTATTTTAGTGTTTTTGGACAATTTTCTCTGGTGGAATTATTCCTGCTTGCTTTTGGATACAGTATAACTTTGGGACTCTAATAAGTTGGCAGACTTTAAAAATTCCCTACAGAGTACTATGTTAGAAATATTGGGTGAGCAAAGGAAATTATTTTTGAGCTGGGAAACAGGATCTGAACTGTCTAGACATAGTAATGCCGTGTTAAGTTTAATTTTGGTGGCTGACAAAAAAGCAATTATTAGAAAATGGAAATCAAAGTCTAATCAGGCTGTATTTGAAGTAGTGAATATTGTAACGGAGGAAAAATAACTGGGTGTTGGATCTTTAGAAAATGGCAGGAGCCAACTGCACAGAAAAAAAGGAGTGTTGGGGAACAATTCATGCAGAATAATGTTTAGGAAGAGTGAATGCTAAGGGAAGGCAGGAATTAATTGATTAATGTAATGTTGGATTGGTGATAACTGTATAAAAATATATGTGATGTATAATGTCTGTAACTCTGAGCAAGTTAATGTGGTTTGTTTTATTTTTTATCACTGTATGTCTGCCCGTGTTTAGGTGATAATTCAGTAAAGATGTTACAAAACAGCTGGGCTTCATAAGCCTCAAACCTTGTCATAATTAAGTCCTTCATAAATATTTTCATTTGCTACTTGCCTTGGTTTCCCAAGTTCTCTGCTTTATAAAATTTTTCATAACATTTCTCTAATACCTCTGTAGGATCTGGGGTTATTTTTCTTGTTTATTAACTTCATATTGTTACTGTAAAGCATCTAAGAAAGGGATTGCTCCAGAGAAGAAAGTCATAGAACGAAATGCCTTATACAGATCTGGGAAATAAAATGATACAGCAAACTACAGGCCTTTATGCAAAACACTATGAAAGACGCTTCAAACAAAGACCGTATACACTGGTTTGTCATATATGACCATTATATTCTTACAAATATGTATTCTTTGCACAGTTTTGTTCAGTGTTTTCATAACTTGGTGTTTCAAACATACAAATAACTTAAAAGACTGTGGATGAACATCATGGTAAATAGTCATACTGGTCAGCTGGACGGTATATGAACAGGAGACAATAAACAGTTGAATAAAATAAAAAATAATGTAAATCTGTAACAAACCTCATTGCACAGTGCTGTCAGGCTGAATTAAAGCTACATTAATATGTACAAATCCAAAACTCAGAGCTGCTGTTAGTTGAGGTAGGATACTCACGCTAAAACACTAGTAAAACTCAGTCCAAAAAGATGCGTGACTTTCCAATGAGCAATAAAATGAAAGTAGAAATTCAAACAAATAAATCCATGTAAGTTAGCAAATTGTTTATTCCAAATGAGTAAGCGCTTTCGCCAAAGGCTTCATCAGACTCTTTACACAAACTAAAACTTTGAACATCACTTTTAAAACCAACAAAAGCTTGTGATAGGATCTATCACAAGCTTTTGTTGGTTTTAAAAGTGATGTTCAAATATCCTGGTAGCTGGGTTCCTTTATAAACACTATCAAAATGATGCTTTTAACCTTTACACATTAGATCCATCCAAAAGCCAAGATTTACAATTTTAATTCCATTTCTAGTACACTAAAATACCTACTTCTCTCTCCCTTTGTGGTTGCACAAATTTCCATTCATATTTCTCCCCCTCTAATTCAGCCTCACATTCCCGGACTTCTTCTTTTCTGGTTGCTTCTTATTTCCTGTTGAGCTCTTGCCAGGCTTGCTGCCTCCCAGACTTCCAATTTCAGTCTGTGAAATTTACTCTTTGTCTTACTCGCGCCCCCCCCCCCCTCTCTAGTTCCCTTATCTCTTTCATGAAAACTTTCAAATCCTCAAAGGTTTTCTACTCCTCTGTGATAACATTTTGGCTACTAAACAGGTTAGTTTCACCATTCCTAAAGATGCTTAGGCTCACCTAAAGTCCCTGCCCAATTGAAATAGTAGTTAACATCCTGCAGCTTTCATTGTCAACGTTAAAGTTTCCATACTAAGTTGTTCAAATCCTCTTTTGTTTTTGACTAATTTGGGACAGCTCCAGAATATGTGCTGCCAGGTTGAGCTCTGGTCCTGTTTGCATCGCCAACAGGTTTAGTCTGCTCCTAGAAACATTTTATTTAGGTCATCCAGTGTGTAGAAATAGTTATGTAGACATTTCCATATAAGAATTTTGAATTTCCTGGACCTTGTTGTGCTTTTGGGGTTTGCATAAACATTTAACTATTGCAACTGAGTTTTCAGATTGCCTGCCACATGCTTCCGAGCCCAAATCTGCTCATACATTTTTTTTTCTGTGTGGTTCATTAATTGTTACATACAGCCTACTAATTAATTTCCTACTTGCTTTTTATGTTCTTGCCTCTACCATAGCTTGCCTTAATGCTGGTCTTTGCAAAACCTTACTTTCCATATCTCTGTCATATGCCTCAAAGATATCGAGCAGTCCTCTGTATCTTAAAACATCCCTTTAGTTGAGCTGTACTTCAAGAAATTAGTCTATGTCATCCTGCTTTTACCCAACCTGACATGTTCCCAAAATAGTTTCCCCCTTTCTCACCAGTATTCTAACAATCATATATCTGTAAATGACTGCCTTTTAGTCATCCCGTTGGGACACAATTCAAACCTCCAAGACTGGAAGTGCTTTGCTTTAGTAAGACTTTCTACTGTTTTGTAAATGTAGGCTAGGAGCTCTTTGTTACCTTGCTGTTCTGTGTGTGAGGACCAAGTATTAAATCTCTGCACTAGCTCACTCTGTCCTAACTGTTAACATCAGGGTTTTCTGTTTATGATGACAACTGGAGTTTTGATCTAAATAAACTAATCTCAACTGAGTTGTTCTGATGTAGCTCTGTAGGGGTTTGTGTAGTAATGCTAACCCTCCATGATCAACAGGAAAGATCATTTTGGCCAACAGACTCTCTGAATTTTTTCATCTCAGATAAATTTACCTTTGTCTGTCTGGAGAAAATACCAAAACTCCCCCATAGAACATAAAAGAATGCTTGCCTCGCATACAGTATGTGGAAGTCTATAAACATTTTAATAGCCTACACTTTCTGGTCAAAATTCATTGTCACCATTTTAAATTTCTAAATTTGGCTTAAGGTCTTTACCTTCATGTCATCCCATGTCTCCATGTGGGAGTCTTCAGCCCTTTTTGCTACCCATACTCCCAAGTATTTCATTTTAAAGTGCCCTCACAGATCGGACTAATCCTGTGCCAACTGGTGTGTTGTGGAATAATTTATTATTATACCCTTGGTTTTGTTTTCATTCACCTCATACCCAGCTATTCTCACAAATGTTCTCAGTGACCAAAACAACTGGGGTATCTCCTTCTCTGAATTTGCCAAATAAATTATGAGGTCATCCACAAATAAGGAGAATCTCACTTCTTTGCTGTACTAACTCCAACCCTGAAGTCTATCTTGCTTTATTTTCTATGCTAATGGTTCTAAATATATTGCAAAAAGTACTGGGGAAAATGGGCATCCCTGCCTTGTGCCCCATATTTATTTTATACTACCATTAATTTTGATTATAGCCAGTGAGTTCTTATATATATATCCCTTAGTAGAAAAATAAAGTCTTCCAGGAATCCTACTCAAACCACCGGTATTCATAGATAATTCCACTGTATTTTGTCAAACACCTTTTTCATGTCCAAACTAACAGCAATTGTATTCCCAGCTTCATTTCTTGCTGATGAATCAAGTAGGTTTTTATTATACTGTAAAATGGTTGCTCATTTTAAATGAAACCACATCAGTCAGGAGTTATAAAATCTGCAAAAAGTTTATAATCATGGTTCAAAACTGACACTGGATGGTATGAATCCAGGCTTTCAGTTTCACAATAATTATTGCCTTCCTCCATGAACTGGGTACATTATTTCTCTACAACACCTCACTGACTAACTTATACCACATTGCTATAATTTGCTCTTTAACTTCCCCTATACCTCCACTGGAATCCCATCTGAACATGGTTTCTTAACTATTGTTGATTAGCTGCTCCTATTGTTCTTCTCTCACTTCATGCTTTATTAAGTGCAGCCCTTCCCCGGTGCCATTCTGTAGTTCTAATAAATTTCCCCACTGTACTTTGGCCATTACAGAGCTCCTTGCATAATTCCAAAAGAAAATGTTCTATAGATTCGGCTGTGCTATATATCTTTCTAATTTTATTATTATTTTTATTCTGGTAAAATATCTGTCTACTTGCTGTTGTTTCAACCTTTAGGCTAAATGTTTTTGACGTTTTGATGAATTCTTAAAATAAAAATCTTTAGTTGATACCTGTCTCCTTTCCATCAAGTCTAGTAAATGTTAATCTTAAGATGTCTCAAACTCTTTTAATTCCCGTTTCTCCTCACTTGTTCTATTACTACTTTTACTGTGCAGCTGCAGCATCCTTCCCATTTTTGTCTCTTTCAGTTTATCTCTATCACACATTTTACTTCCTTCACATTATTTCTTTCTTAAGCCCAGTTTTAGTTTTTCCCATCCCTGACCCTGATCTAGTTCCTGGTTTCCTGCTGTCTTCAAGTACTTTTTTAGGTCAATTTGTGCCTTAACTGATGCAATGGGAAATGTCAATGTCTATATTATCTTCCATGGGCTAACTTCTAGAAACAGTGATGGGGGGGGGGGGGGGGTCACAGATGATTCTAGGTTGTTTATAACTTTAACTGCAGTCATCTCTATCAGAAACATTTCCTTTCTCCATTTCTATGTTGGCTTAGTTTTTAGTATACTTTCTGCTACTTTACAAAAAATATTCTGTATGACTGTTGTTACTCTTGTTAAAGACCTGCATCCAAAATCCTACTCTTCCCTTATTTTCTGAATTAATTACTCCCTGCTTCATCATCATCCCTTTCCACTTTGAATTATAGCTTTCTGTTTGTGTTATGTATAAGTGCCTTAACTGTGTAGCTCTAAAATATCCCTTCAAATCGGGTCTATATTAAATCATCGAACGCTTAAAAAAGTGAACAATTTATGAAACCCATGTAAGCAAAAGCTTACAATCTCGAATGCTTAGAACAGCAATTTTTTTCCAAGGGAAAAAAAAATCTCTGTTCCACAAATCAAAACAAAAAAAAATGTTAAAACATTACATAAAGTGGGGGGCTTTGTTCCCCCACACCCCCAAATGTGGGGAGCTATGCCCACCACCCCCTTTAAATATACCAACTCCAAGATTGCACTACAGTGACGAAAACGGCAAAGTAACGGAAGCGGCCAAGCGATCTCTTTCCCAGGGAAAGAATTTGCTTATATGCCGTTTCACTATTTTGCCTTTTCGCGCTTTCAAGTTCGATCAAGATGCATTTGAAAGACTGCATCTTCAATCATTTAATAGGAACCCTTCAAATCAGGTAATAATAAACATCCTGGTTCTACTGGAAGGCTCAACTTATCTGCTTGATTCTTGTCCTCTTCCCCACCCAGATAAAATCTTTCAACTCTTTATTAACAACAACCCACAACTTCTCTTCTGGTTAATAAAAATATGCCTGACCTGTGTATAAAACTAAAGGGACAAAAAACATTTTACTGCTTGTATCTTGCTATCCATATGCGTAGGCAAGAGCTTTCAGTTTCTCAGTTTTCACAACATCTTTTGTTTACTCTCTTCCCACATATTTTTACCTGTCATAACAGAATCCTTTTTAACCCCTACTCCTAAATACTTCATTTTTTCATGTCCCCCTAAATATCTGTATTAGGGGTATATAGTTTACAGTTATAGCCTTTGTTTTCATTTCATTACTGTAGGCAACACAGAAGTGCAGCAGTTAGTATTGTTGCCTCACAGCAAGAGGTTCTCTGGTTCGATTCACATCTGGGGTGCCTTCTGTGTGGAGTCTGTATGTCTTCCCTGCATTCATGTGGGTTTCCTACGGGTGCTTTGGTTTCCTCCCACATTCCAGAGACATGCGTCTGGAGAATTTGTTCCCAGGCCTCCCCTGAAAATGGGCTCTTTCCCAGTTGGACTTTCCCAGCAAACAAATGTAAAATAAATAAAATAAATTAATTTTACATTTTGGCGAAAAAAAAAACCAGAACTGTCTCATAATGTTCCACAACACCGAGATATCCTTTTCTGGTTCTGTCAGGTATAAAATAATATTATCTACAAATAAAGTCATCTTTTCTTGAATACCATACTAATTATATCCTTGAATTGCTGACTCCCTTATATTTGGTTTGCCATAAATATGTCCATTTGTGCTTTTTCTTGATTTCCTCATTTCTATGCTTTATACAAATTTCCAAAATATCTCTAATACCTCTACAGGTTAGTTTCCTTATTATAGGCCCCCTATCTTTGGCAACAACCCTTTCTACTTTCTGTTACCGCAGTTGTTGTGCCAAAAGTTTCTGTGCTCTGGATTTATCATCAAGCAACAACTGCTTAACAGTAATCTTTCTAAACTTATGCATATTATCCAGATACTCCCTTACTTCTTCTTCAGCACTCTGCAACTGTGCTTCTTCTTATTCTGTGAGATTCCTCTTATTCTGTAATACTTTGACCTTTGTCAGACTCTCTAAATTCCTGTCACTTCTTAATATATCCTCTCTTTCATTTATCTCTGCCCTGTTTTTAAACTCAACATTCTATTTATCTCACCCACTAGCTATAACTTATGGAGTACTTTCCATCTTCCCTAACACGTCCTGAATAATTTCCACTACCCATTCCTTAAATTCCTCTCTTTTTAACAGGTAGATGGTGAAGTGCCCAGGTCCAAAAGGATCTCAATGCCTGAAAGGTAGGCTAATCTTATCACCGCTGGGGAATGTAAATTAAATGTAAGACCTGATATTCTACACATTCTCATGAGGCATGCAAATTAACTTCTTTTAAATCTAGTGCCTGTAGAGTAATTGTGGTCAACAAAAAATCCTCCTGTCAATTACCATTAGTGTCTTCCCTCTCTCAGAGGAGGTGGAAGATTTTTTTTCTTTCTGATGGAAATTTTGCACTTTGACAATAATAGATCTTGGGAATTTCTATTGTAATTTGGCCAGGGCAAAAATTCTATGGACTTTATCCAACAATATTTGATCTTTGGCTATGTCCATCTATATGCTTATCTGTTGCTGTATAAATGAAAGGCAGTCACTTTCCTCCACACAATAAAAGTTAAAGCATGCAAGTTGGTTTTCATACCTGGGAAGAGAACACAGATGAGATAAGGACATATTGTAGTCTCTGTAAATGGGAATATATGCTTAAACAAGTGCATTAGCATGGTTAACCCTAACTTTAGAACAGATAATGCCAGTGGGTGCAGGTGTACCTTTAGGACAACTGCTCCTATCTGGAGAGCTAAACTTCCTTTCTGAAAAGTGTACATAGTTTCATGTGCTTGCTGTGAATTAGCAGGGGTGGGAATTTTAAAAATGTTTTTAGATTTTTGTTTCTTGAGTATTTTTATTGCAGCATAAAGTCTGGTAAAATGCGATACAGGTTCAAATACAGATGAGAAAAAATAGCTACATACAAGATCATTATATAGGACAAATAAATTGGACAGGCAGTATAAACATAAAAGAGGAAGTGATGTAAGTGAACGTCTATCTCAGTCTGAAGGAAGTTCAACATGGAGTGGCAATAGTTCAGCATCTCTGTAAGACAAGTTTTCATTCTACATCTTCATCCTTTGCTTCTGTTACAGACAATTCTAGTCCTAAAGAGGTGAATTAGGTTAACAATAAAAAATAAAATGGTTCCTGTTTTTCTCGAGGTGAGAAAAGAACTTTCTAACATCAAGAGACACCAAATGGAAGTAAAACAGTGTATAATGCTTATGGCAATGATAATGAAAGACAATACTATTAAAAGGGTACTATTTTCTCTGGATGCTGACAATAGTTTGCCTTTTATTTTATTTATTTTATTTTTTTAATTTTATTTTACATTTGTTGTCCGGGAATGTCTGACTGAACCAAAGCCCTTTTCCAGCAGAGGCCCGGGGAGAAAAGCTCCAGTAAACACATATAGTAGTCTATAATCAATGACCAAATATTATGCAATTGGCATAAACATAAGCAGCAACATTACAGCCACAGCAATATTACACAAGAAGTAGTAAATATAAAAAAGTTAACAAAGGAGAAAAGATTTTACAATTTATCTAAACCGGATGTAGTACAAGTAAAGTGAAGAGGAAATGCCTAGATTAGAGAGGTGAGACTAGAAATTTTCAAGGAGGGTTAGAGCACTGGCATATCCATTTCCTGTTGAAGTATTCTTTTAGAGTTTGTTTAAATTGTTTGGGATGCATGTTTGTTCGAATTTAGATGGGAAGTTTATTCCATTCAATAGAGGGATGGTAGCTGTATAAGTTATATCCAGATTTTGATTTGGCCTTATAGATTTTTAAGAGGTCAAGGGAAGAGCTTTGGAGGTTTCTTGTAGGAGCATAGTGGGAGATGATAGAGTGTAAGGCTGGACAGAAGGATGGCTGGTAAAAAAAATTAAGTGCATGGTTTGGAGCTGTGAGAGAAGGAGGAGGTGGGGCAGTTCTAGCCAGTTTAGATATCTTAGAGAGAGACAGTGATGTGATCTATATGGTTGTTGGGTTGCATATCTAGCTACTTTGTGGTAAGTAGTCTCAAGTCTTGAAAGCAGAGAGGAGTTTAGGTTAGTAAGGATTTGTGAGCAACATGTTAAGCAGGGAAGAAGGTAGGCATGAGTGAGGGCTATTCTGGCTTGCTGAGTAAGAAATTTGTTATTTATGTAAAGTAGACCTAGTTTAAGGTGTGTTTTTCTGATACCATTATTAATATGGAGGTCAAATTTCAGTTGATCATCTACTGTGATGCCAAGGAGTTTTGAGCTAGGTTCAACTGCAATAGGAGTCTTGTTGAGTGACTGGATAGTAAAATAAGTTTTTATGTGATTGGCTGTTTTAGGGAGGAAGAGTAGTAGTTTTGTTTTTTTAGGGTTAAGGATGAGTAGGTTGTTTGAGAGCCATGTTTCTACTGAGTTAAAGGAAGACTGGGTAGCTGTTAAGAGTTTAGAGTGGGAGTTTGCTATTGTTATGACTGTAGTGTCATTGGCGTATTGTATAATAGAGAAGGGAGGGCAGGAGGTATACAGCAGGTTTGTGAAGATGTTGAAGAGTAGTGGCCCTAGTATGGATCCTTGAGGGACACCCATATGAACTGAAAGGGGAGTAGATAAAGCAGAGTCCCATTTTGCAGATTGACACCTGTCTGTAAGGTAGCTTTTAAACCATGCCACTGTTGTGGGGGAGAAGTTAAGGTTAGACAGTTTATTTAGTAGTAGAGAGTGAGAGACAGTATCAAAGGCTTTTGAGAGATCAAGAAAGAGACAGGAGATTAGTTTTTGGTCATCTCTGGCCATGGAAATAGTATTTAGAAAGGATAGAAGTGCAGTATAGCTGCTGTGTTTTGATCGAAAACCATGTTGTGTAGGAGGAAGAAGGTTTTCTTGGGTGAGATGACCCATAACTTGATTATGTATGCATTTTTCTAGATCTTTTGACAGAGGAGAGAGGATGACAATAGGTCTAAAGTTGGAGATTTCACTGGAGTTACCTCCTTTGTGGATAGGTAGGGTGTAGAATTGTTTCCAGATGGATGGCTCTTTGGATTCAGAGACTGAGCGGTTACTGATTACAGAGACCGGAAAGGCTAGTGAGTGGGCAGCTATCTGAAGAAAGAAAGATGAGATGTTATCGGCGGATACTGAGCATGGTTTTAGTTTAGAGAGTAGGATTCGGATGTATGTTGTGGAGATGGGCTTGAGGAAGAAGCTTTTTTGGGAGGGGTAGTTGTTGAGGAGGAATCTGGGTTTATGGGGATAGTTTCAGTAGAGCTATTTGAGTTAAAGAGTTTGGATATAGATTCAACAAAGTAAGCATTGAAGGTATTGGCAGTTTCTACAGGTGTCTTTTCTGGGGTAGGGTTGGGTGAGGTAGGGTTTCCAGGGTGAAGTATGTGATTTATAGCATTCCAGAATTTTTTTTTGGGTCAGATTTTAGTGTTGTAGGGGGGTTAAACTAGAATTCTTTTTTGTCTTTGTTGATTAGTCTTTTGGCCAGACTTCTTTGTTCTTTATATCTTTGTAGGTCATTAGGGTCTTTTGTATGTAGCCATTTTTTCCAGGCCTTATCTCTAGACTTCATGAGAGTTTTAGTGCTTTTAGTTAGCCAGGGAGATATTCTAGCTTTTGTCCTAATTTTATGAGGTGGGGCTAGAGAGTTTATTATATCTAGAAGAGTAGTATTAAAAGTAATGACTGCTTCATCTAGGGGGAGCTGAGTAAGGAAGTCCCAGCATACTCTAGATAAGAGAGTGTTTAAGGTTTCAGGGTTAAAATTGGAGAGATTGTGTCTAGTGATATATCTGTGTGGTTTAGGAAGATGGTTTGTGTACCTTAGCACCTTTATAGGTGAGTGGTCACTCAGGGAATCAGGAAGAGTTTCAGGATGGTAATATTTTGAAGGGGTTGAGACAAGTATCCAATCAATGAGGGTATTAGTAGTGTGGGTATTGTTAGAGTGTGTAGGTATAGTAATTAGCTGAGTAAATCCATATATGTTAATATTATGTGGTGATCCTGGGTTATGTAGGGTTAGCCAATTGATGTTAAAGTCACGGAGGAGGATTGTTTCATTTGGGATGTTTAAGGAGGGATAGGAGAGAATATTTTTCAATAGTGGAACATTTTTCCCTGGTGGGATGTAGGTGGCTACTATTGTAATTGTAGTATAGTTGTTTAGTTTAAGGTTAAATGCCAGTATTTCTGCTGGGGAGAAAGATGGGGTAGGATGTGTAATGGGAGAGACTGTAAGATTGCTAGTGTAGAGTATGGCAACCCCACCACCTTTTTTATTTTTACGATCAAGGCGAATTATGTTATAACCAAGGGGGAGGACATCTTTATCTTGGTTATGGGGTTTAAGCCAGGTTTCAGTTACTGCGATTATGTCTGGGGTATGATTTACTATCCATGCATGAAATTGACTAACTTTGTTTAAAATGCTTTGGGTATTAATACAGTAGAAGGAGATTTGTTTGTGAGGAGCTGCTTGTTGGGCAGGGGTAAGAGGAGTATTTGGGGTTGAGATAAGATTTGAGTTTGGACCTGGATTTGGGTGTATGTCACCCACTATTAGTATTGTAGGGGGGAAGCTTATAGTCTTTGATGACAGAGGGTAGTAATGGATAAACTTTGTTTTGTTTTTAGAAGATTGGGAATAGGAAGGAGGTATTCTTATTTTGGGAAGTGGGATGTTTACCTTCAGATTTATTTGAATCCTTTTGTAATGGTGAATTTTGTGTTAAGAATTATAGCAACTGTCAACTAAAAATCTTAAATTATTCTGGAAAAGAATTAAGTCCTTATTTTATTTCAGTGTTGAAATGGAAGCTTACATTTATTCCCTCAAATGTTCTCCACCTTCATATAATACATAATGACATTATGATTTTGGTGAGAAAATTTAATTTAAAGGATTTTTTCCTACTGAAGATGATTTGGACTTGTCTACTTGTTCAAGCAGTTTGGAATTTGTTGATATAGTTAATGAATTTTACACAGCTGATAATTTTTTTGATGACAGCAGTGAAGCTAATAAGGTTGATTTTAATTTGTTTATACTAAAACCAAAAAGTGATTTTATTCAAAATTTAAAAATAAAACAATTAACAGATTTCTGAATATATGCTTACTGAGCAAGATTTTATGTTTAAATATTTTTTTCAGTAATTTAAAGCTAGATTATACTTTAACAGGTATTTGGTAATTAATCCTTCCGATAAAGGTAATTATACTGCAGTTTTGAATGTTGCTCAATATTATATGTATTTCTTTTATTTATCAGATAATTCTACTTACAGTATAGCTAGATATCTTTGTTTTAGATCGTCTAATTTTTTTTTTGTCAGAAGCATTTAATATTTTTACTACACTTTTATGTATGCAATATGATGTTAGTGATGTTGAGAAATCTTATTAGAAGACATAATATTAATGTGATGATTTTACTTTTATTAGGCACAGATGGAGCAATAATAAGGAAGAGGATATCTTTAAGTAATTAAATATGATTTATTCTCAAATAACATAAAATTTATTTATTTATCATTTGTTGACCAGGAAAGTCCGACTAGGACAAAGCTTATTTTCAGGGGAGGCCTGGGGAGAAACACTCCAGACGTATGTCTTTGGATTGTGGGAGGAAACCGGAGTACCCGGAGGAAACCCATGTGAACACAGGGAGAACATGCAAACTCCGCACAGATTCATATTTGATAAGATATGGGATATCATTAAACACCTTTATTGACTTATCACTTAAGACAAAGGCAAACATACATCTATATAAAAAAAAGAAAACCATATTAACATGTTCCTGGTTACAAACGTTATATATTACACATGTTTTTGTATAACTATCATCAATCCAGCTTTACATAAATTGTTCAATTCCTGCACTCTTTTAAGTTTCACTCATCCTCCAAAACATTATTTTACATATACAACTTCCATTTTTTTCTATGTAATTTGCTTCTACCATCTTCTCAAGATCCCACTTCAAGTTTCTTTATCTTTGTTACAGGATTCAATACTTGAAATATAGTTGGTTTACACTTTGATTTCCATTTTCTGGTAATTGTTTTTTTGGCAGCCACCAGAATTTAATTTAGCAAGGCCTTACTATGTCCAGGCAATTCAGATCTTATATTCCAGCTCAGAAGATTTCCTTAGTTACACACATTTGCATATCCACTATTTCTGACAGAGTACTCTGTAGAGAATTTTTGAAGTCTGCCAACTCATTACACTCCCAAAAAGTACAGTTGTGTACACTTACCATAAATGCATATGCTTGAGTGTATTCACTGTTGCAGTCATCACATTTGGGGTTATACCTGCCAGGGTAGCCCTCAGCCGGCCTGATTACCAGAGACTTAGTATTTCTGCGTCGGCTGCTGTAGCTTGAGGACTGACATCAGGTCATCAGTGGTATAAATGAAAGCATCTGATGCCATTACACCAATTTTTCTTGTACTTACCTGTCAGGAGCCCCCACAGTAGTAGGCAAGGCTCTGGCGGTAGAACCCCACCAGTGGAAAATAAATATCAATATGTCCCTTGTAAGGAAAGGAGAACAACAAGGAAAAAAAGGAAGAAAAAGAGAAAGGGGGATGGAAGGAGGGAAACCAGGACTGCAACAGTGAATACACTCGAACATCTACATTTATGGTAAGTGTACACAACTGTACTATGTTCTTTGTGCTTCACTGTTGCAGTCATCACATTTGGGTAGATTCCCAAAGCTGAGGAAATGGGTGGGAGCAGTCCAGGAAGCTAGGGGCTGGCTAGCATGCCCTGCAAGACTGCAGAGGCAAACCCTGCCCTGGATTTGGAGAAGCGAGGCAGGTGGTAATGCTTGGTAAAAGTATGAACAGATGTCCAGGTGGCAGCCTCCAGGATGTCCCTGGTGGGGATTCCACTGAGGAAAGCTGCAGAGGTGGAGGCTGCTCTGGTGAAGTGCGTCCTGACCCCCTTGGGGGGAGGCTTGCCATGCAGTGTGCTATCCATTTTGGAAATGGTTTGCTTGGAGATGGCTTTGCCTTGTGCCCCTGAAGCAAAGTTAACCAGCAATTGATCACACTTTCTGAAGGGTTTAGTCCTGTCCAGATAGTATTTGAGCTCTCTGTGCACATCTAGAGAGTGCAGAATCCTTTCCCCCTTGTTTTGGGGGTTAGGAAAGAAGGTAGGTAAATGGATGGATTGGTTGAGAGTACACTGGACACCTCCTTGGGCATGAAGGATGGATTAGTTCTGAGGGATACCCTGTCTGCATGGAAGATGATGAAGGGTTCCACAGCCATGAGTGCTTGCAGCTCAGAGACTCTTCTGGCTGAAGTGATGGTCAGAAGGAAGGCTGTCTTCCAGGAGAGAAATTTTAGCTCTGCAGAAGAAGCTGGTTCGAAAGGGGGCAGGGTGAGCTTTTCCAAAACAAAGTTCAGGTCCCCAGCTGGTGTTGGTGCCATTCTGGGGGGAGCCTCACGTTGCTAGCGCCTCTGAGGAACTGTTTAATCAGATGGTGTGAAAAAAGAGGCTGCTCAGTGGGAAAATGAGCAGAAATAGCAGAAGCATGAATTTTTACAAAGGAGAAAGAGAAACCACTGTGTAGTAGGTCAGCTAAGTAACCCAGGATGACTGTGACTTATTGGCCCCCTTAGCCTGGATCCAGGTACAGAACCTTTTCCATTTATCTGCATAAGACTTTCTGGTGCTAGGGTGTCTGGCCTCTCAGATAACATCCAGAACCTGTTTACCGAGGAAGGGAGATTGGTCAGGGGTTAGGGTATAAGCCAAGCTGCCAAATTGAGTGTCTGCAATTGGGGTGCATGAATTCCCCTACCCTCTGGGTTAGGGAATCTGAGGAAGATTTCATGGAGGCAGCAGGGACTGGCAGCACAGCAAGGGGTACCAGTGCTGTCTGGGCCAGTCTGGAGCTATGAGAATGGTCCTTGTTTTTCCTCCCTTATTTTGAGCAATACCCTGGGAATGAGAGGTAGGGGAGGAAAGGCATAGATCGAGAGGTTTACCCAGGGGAAGGACAGGCATCCACTTTCCAAGCCATGCAGTGATGCTGCCTGGTGCAGAATTTGCAGAGCTGATGGGTTGGTGTGGGAGGCAAAGAGGTCGACCTACTGGGTTCCCCATTTCTGAGTTATTAGGAAGAAGATGTTTCTGTTGAGCTGCCACTCATGGGGATCCAAGAGCTTTCTGCTTAATTGGTCTGCCAGGGAGTTGAGAGAGCCTGGCAGATATTGTGTAACAGGTGTATTTGCATGGAAGAGGCTGTGAACCAAAGGGTCATGGCCAGCCTGCACAGTGGGTAGGAGTGAGTCCCTCCCTGCTTGTTGATTTACCACATCACAGTGGTGTTGTCTGTTCTGATCAGGAGAAAGTACAGTTTTGTACCTACCATAAATGTAGATGTTTGAGTGTTCACCCTGCTGCAGTCATCACACTTGGGTTATCCAGCCATCAGGCGGTCCCGCAGTTGGCCTGAATTCCAAAGTCTTGGTCCGGCGTCGGTTGCTGTCGCTTCTTCCCTGACGTCAGTGCACCAGGAGTATATAAGAGGCATCCAATGCCATTTTCTTAAAGTTTTTCTTGCCCCAGATGTCAGGTGCCCCCAACAGGTAGGCAAAATATATATATGTATAGCTAGATAAAAATAAAACAATACCTTTAGGCACAAGCAAATACATCACAGAGTTTGTATAGGATAGAGTGGTATAGATAAGTTCAGCTAGTTCAGAGGGGATGGAGGGAGGGTAACCTGGACTGCAGCAGGGTGAACACTCGAACATCTACATTTATGGTAGGTACAAAACTGTACTATGTTCATCGTGTTACCAAGCTGCAGTCATCACACTTGGGTTGAATCCCAAAGCTAAGGATGGGAGGTGGAGTTAAACAGGGTTAGAAGAAGCTTGTAGGCCCTGCAAAACTGCAGTGGCAAAACCAGCTCTAGTCTTAGAATATAGAGGTAAGTGATAGTGTTTGGTGAAGGTGTGCACTGAACTCCAAGTTGCAGCTTCCAGAATATCCTTGGTTGGCACTCCCCTGAGAAAGGCTGCCGATGTAGCTGTAGCCCTGGTGGAGTGGGACCTAATGTTAGCAGGTACCGGTTTCCCATGATGCGTGTAGCAGAAATGTATGCAATGCCCTATCCATTTAGAAATGGTCTGTTTTGAGATAGCTTTTCCTTGTGATCCTGTAGCATAGGCTACAAAGAGCTGGTCAGATTTTCTGAAAGCCTTAGTTTTATCCAAGTAGTAACATAATTGCCTGTGAATGTCCAAAGAGTGCAGGAGTCTTTCTCCTTTGTTCTGGGGATTTGGGAAAAGGTGGGCAAATGAATGGTTTGGTTTAGGGCCACACTGGATACCACCTTTGGCATAAAGGAAGGGTTAGTTCATAGAGAGACTCTGTCTTGATGAAAAATGAGGAAAGGCTCCACTGCCATTAGTGCCTGTAGCTCTGAGACTCTTCTAGCTGAGGTTATTGCTAGTAGCAGGGCAGTTTTCCATGAAAGAAATTTTAAATCAGCTGAAAAAGCTGGTTCAAAGGGCGGCAGTGTAAGCTTTTCGAGAACAAAGTTGAGATCCCAAGTAGGTGTTGGTGCTCTCCTTGGCAGTCTTATGTTCTTAGCCACTCTGAGGTACTGTCTTAGGAGTGGATGTGAGAATAAAGGAGGATCCGTGTTGTAATGAGCTGAAATTGCTGAGGCGTGGATCTTAATAGATGAAAAGGAAAGTCCTTTGTGCAACATCTCAGTTAAATATTGTAGAATCTGAGGAATGTTTGAATCAAGGGGATTTTGGCCTTTAGCCTGGTTTCCACTCGTGTGGATCCATGATGTTTCTGCTTAGGTTATCTGCCAATGTGTTTTTCTTTCCTGGCAGGAAGTGTGCTTGTAATTGAACCTGGTAAAACAGTGCAGTGTTCCACAAGGTCATTGCTTGTCTGCATAGAGGGTAGGAATGTGTGCCCCCTTGCTTGTTTATGTACCACATTACTGTGGTATTGTCCATCTTTATTATTAGTTGTCCTGGGTGTAAGAGGTCCTTGAAAGCTGTTAGGGCATTCAGTACTGCTAGCATTTCTTTTTGATTGATATTCAGATGCCTCTGATCTGTAGTCCATTTGCCCTGAATGCACTGTCCTGCCATGTGAGCTCCCCAGGCATAGTCCGATGCATCTGTTGTCATAGTTTGCCTGGCTGTGGGTAAGGTGAAAGGCTGACCCTTGTTGAGGTGACATGCCTGTGCCCACCATAGAAACTCCTGTTGAAGACAGGGAATGAGTGGTATCATTGCTTCCAAGCTGTGGCTGTGCTGAGTCCATACACTTTTCAGGTACCATTGTAATTTCCTCATATGCAGTTTTGCAAATGGTATTAGTAGCATGCAAGATGCCATGAATCCCAAGGCCTGCAGAATTTTTCTTGCAGGGAGTTGGGTCTTTGTTGCCATTGTTTTGAAATATTGAGTCAGCTGTTGTTGCTTGTCTGGCGTGAGATAAGCCATCTGGGCCATTGTATTCAAGCTGGCACCCAGGAATATTATGTTTTGTGAGGGCACTAGTTTTGATTTCTTTTCGTTTACTGTGTACCCTAGGCAACTTAGAATGTGTTTGACAAATGCCAGATGCGTTAAAAGAATGTCCTTGCCTTCTGCTTGAATAAGGCAGTCGTCCAGGTATGGGTATATTTGAATTCCTCTTTGTCTGCAATATGCAATTACTGGTGCTTGGCATTTTGTGAAGACCCTGGGTGCAGTAGATAAGCCAAAGGGCAGTGCAGAGAATTGATAATGCGTTGAACCTGCAATGAAGTGAAGGTATCTTCTGCAATTTTGTCTGAGAGGGACATGCAGGTATGCCTCCTTGAGGTCCAACGTTACTAGCCAAGCATTCTTGCCCAGCATGGGAAGAAGCTGCTGTAGTGTTAGCATCTTGAATTTTGGTACTTGCAGATAGGTGTTCAGAACTGAAAGATCCAGAATGGGTCTCCATGCTTTGTCCTTTCTTGGGACTTGAAAGAGTCTTGAGTAAAATCCTTGTCCTTGCTCCTGTGTAGGTACCTGTTGAATGGCTCTCATGTCCATGAGAGCTGTAATTTGTTCTTGTGCCTCTGCCCATTGATTTAGGTTCATAGGTTCATAGGTTTATACTAGGCTATCTGCCCTAAGGCATTTATAAGCCTAGCCCAAATTTTTGTGGCTTACGCCACCCCTTATATGAAAAAATACTGTGCCCATTAGTTTGTTGTGCCTCTGTCCAGCAGTGACACAGACATGATTCCCGGGGTAAACCTACGATTTCCCATCCACAGGTCTAGATTTCTCTTGAACAGAGTCAGCGAGGTGCTCTGCCTCACATGGACCGGGATTTTATTCCACAGCATAGGGAGTCTCTGAGTGATAAATCTATCCCTCCAGCACGTCCTATTTATATCCGTGCTAAGGTTTAAGTCGCTTGCTCTAGTGGTTTTGGTGGATTTGGATTTTTTGAGGCGGAGCATGTCCATTAATTCCGGGTTGGACATGGCCTTGTATGTCAGGCACATGTCACCTCTGAGCAGACGGTATGCGACTGAATAGAGCTGGAGTTTCTTCAATCTGGCAGCATATGACACATTTTGGAGTCCTTATCCTTTTGGTGAGGAACTTTTGGGGTCTCTCCAATTGCTGCAGATGTCGGGTGAGATACATCCCGAATGGGGCATTGTACTCGATCATTGGTCTGATAAGTGAAGAGTACAGGGGAACAATAACCTCACTAGATCTGGATGTGAATCCCTTCATGATCAGGTGGGCAATGTAGAAGGTCTTTCTAACCACTTTAGCAATGTGAGTGTCAAAAGAAAGGCCACTGTCAACCTGGGTCCCCAGGTCCCTGATAACCTCTTCTGTGCTTAGTGGATTGCCACCTATATGGTAGCTTGGGGTTACCTTGTTTTTCCCGAAGGGTATGACTATACATTTTTGGTGTTTAACTTCAGGCCATGGCTCTGGCACCAGCTATCTGTTTCCGTGAGTCCCTTCTGAAGGATATCCGTGTCTGATGCACTTTCCACTATGGCCCAGTTTGCAGTCATCTGCAAACTTTGTCAGCCAAAGTCCTCCTATGTTGGCCTGTACTTCTGAGAAGTAGATGCCAAACAATAGGGGGCCAAGGACCGAGCCCTGTGGGACACCACTTGTGACCGGCTTGGAGTCTGACACAACGCCAGCAACTCTAACCCTGTGGGTTCTGTCCTTAAGCCAGTTTGCAACCCATCTTGTGACATATGGGTTTACATTTAAGCTGGTAAGTTTTTCTACAATACCCAAGTGGGGTATTGTGTCGAAAGCCTTTGCAAGGTCAAGGTAGGCTGTATGGACTGCCTTTCCCTCATCAATGGCCTTGGTGACTGTTTCGAAGAAGTCGACCAAGTTCAAAAGGCATGATCTTCCCTTGACAAAGCCAAACTGGGTCGGGTCCAATGTCTGCAAGTCCCCTATATCTTTGTTTATGAGCTCCATTATGATCCTCTCCATAGCTTTGCAGACTAGACTTGTTAAGCTTATGGGGCGGTAATTACCAGGGTCCGTAGAGGCGCCGCCTTTGTGGAGTGGGACAACAGTTGCCGTACGCCACTCCTTGGGCACGTATCCTGTTTGCCCAAACAGGTCTGGAAATGACATATGTAATCTTTACCACTTAATAGGTTTGGAAGGCATAGAACACAACTTGCACAAGATGCAATTAAAAACATTGCACAAGACATGGTCAAAACAATACTGCAATTTACTTTTGAGTAATACACAGCACTGCAGTTTATTATGGTATAATTCATGTAACATTGATTATGTTTTTAAACAAATATATTGTTTAACAAGTAGATTTGAAGCATTGCACCTTTAAGAAATTATTTGCATAATTAATGAATTAACTGGTAAACAAGTAAATGTATATAAATGGCAAACACTATTGTTTTATTGTCACTTGATAAAGCTCGTAAGGATCCGAGCGAAAGCGCTTGTGGTAACGTTCTGTGTGATAACATTGTGTGATTTTTAGAGTCTCTGTGGTGGAATAAACTTGGATTTTTCAACAGCAGCATTTGAATTATTGCTTCCGTTCACCCATTTTGGATTTGACTGTTCCTGGTCTTTGTGGGTCTACATTTTTTCAAGGTTTGTAAGGGCCCTGTGACTGACCTCTGCCCCTTGGGCGTCTGTATTTGCTCTCTGTGATCTGTCAGAAGCTGGAAAGGACCAGTTTTTCGTTGGCCAATTTCTGCTGAAACGAGGGGGTTGTACCTGCAAAAAATCCTTGACCGTCTGCATAGACTTTGCCTTATCCTCCATTTTCTTTAAAACCTCTTCTGCTTTGACACCAAATAATACATCCTGCTGTACAGGTACATCCAATAATTATGCTTTAACATGATCAGGAAGGGTTTGTTCTTTTAACCAAGCATGTCTACGTATGACAGAGCCAGTAACAGCTGCTCTACAGGAAGCTTCCAATGAATCAAATCCACATTGTAAAGTATGTTTGCCCACCTGTTCAGCTGCATGCAACAGATCCTGCATTTCCTAAAATTCAGACTGTTCAGAATGTGTGCTCATTTTTTGTTTTAATTGAGACATTAGAAATTGCTGATATTTCAGCATGTGAAACTGACAATTTAATGCTCTCATAGCCAGAGTTGCTGAGGTGTATATTTTCTTTCCCCATCTATCTAGGGCTCTGAAATCTCTTTCAGAGGGCACAGGATTTTTAGCCATAGAAGCTTTAGCTCCCTTAGGACCCTGGGAAATTGTTTCTGGGTCAGCCACAGGGCTTTTATAAAGGAATTTGTGTGAGTCAGGTACTCTGTAGTATCTGTCTGGTTTGGCTGGAGCAGGAGGTAGAGAGTCTGGATTTAGACTAGACTCCAAGTAAACATCATCCACAATATCTAAAACTGGAGGGATAGCAAGAGGTCTGTGCTGGGGTAGTAAAAGGAACTCTCGGAGCCTTTTCTTAGAGTCAGAGTAGTCCTAGCCTTCCCAGTGGAAATGTTCCCTCATGGTATGTAAAGTTTCCCCAAAGGAGTAGTCTTCAGGGGGGAGATGCTGAGGGAATAAGGTGGAAAGGTGTAATCCTGTTCCTCAGAAGAAGCTGAGGAAATTGAAACCTGGTCAGAGGAAGCATAATCCTCCTTTTGTCTTGGTCTTTTATCAGGAGGGTGATGGGAACTCCTGATTAGGGTAATCAAATCTTCATCCATCTTAAGCATCTGTTTCTTAGGCATGGGGCCTTGAACTGTAGACTGATGTACAGTCTTCTTTGGTTTTAAAGGAATTTTAAGCTTAGCATAAGATTTAATGGTGAGTGTAGTCGGTCTGAAGACACCTTCTGCAACCGAAGGTGTTTCCACTGCACCAGGGTCTACTTCTGCTCTGGTGTCGGAAGGGCCTAATGAAGATGGCTGCGTTGGCCTAGTCGACTCCGCTTGAGAATCCGCAGCTGTCTGGGGTTCCAGTTCTGCGGTCTTCAGGGGCTGCGTAGGTGCCTCACTGAAAACCGGAGAACCGGCGACAGGCCCAGCAGAGGCCTAGGAGTCTGGCTTGTTCCTAGGCTGCCTGTCCTTATCCTTGCATTTATTATGCATGCCGGTCATCGGCTGCTCCAACGGCATGATATAATTTAATTTCCTACCAAAGTAGTGTCGTGCGAAATCAAAACGGCATTTGACAGTTCGTTTATTGAACCTAGCACAAAACCGACAACCTGTGACGTTGTGGTCTGGGCCTAGGCAAGGAATACAATAGGAATGGAAGTCCTTATGAGGTATTTGCTTCCCACAAGAAATGCAATTGTTAACTTTTTCTGACATCAGACTGAGGCAAGAAAAGGTTCCCCAATGGGGTACTTAGCTTTATTGAAGACTTCAGACTGAAATTCAAATCGAAAATCTCAGGTGTCGGTCGACCGGCACTTGCGAACTGCTTCTACTTCGGGCACCGCGTGGCAAGAAAGACTGAAGAAAATGGCGTCGGATGCCTCTTATATACCCCTGGCGCACTGATGTCAGGGAAGAAGCGACAGCAACCGACGCCGGACCAAGACTTTGGAATTCAGGCCGACTGCGGGACCGCCTGACGGCAGGATAACCCAAGTGTGATGACTGCAGCAGGGTAACACGATGAACATCTCCTGAACAGAGAAGGGGTTTGAAAGCTATCAAGGACTGCTGCACAGCCATCATCTCTTTTCGACTGATGTGCAGGGGGAGTTGCTGGGGGTTCCACTGGCCATGTATGCACCTGTCATCCAGGTGTGCACCCCAAGCGTAGTCTGATGCATCTGTGGTGAGGGTCTGGGCGGCAGGGTGTGGGGAGAAGGGCAGTTCCTTGTTGTGGGAGCAGGTTGCTGCCCACCAAAGAAATTACTTCCTCAAGCAAGGAATAAAAGGCAGAAGAGTTTCCAGATCTTGAGAGTGTTGTCACAAAAGGCTCTTTAGGTACCATTGAAGTTTCCTCATATGCAGTCTGGCATATGGAATGAGGAGAATCCAAGAGGCCATGAACCCCAGGGCTTGCAGGATTTTCCTTGCAGAAAGCTGGGGTCTGGTGGCTAGTTGAGAGAAGTAAGCTGATAGGAAAATTTGTTTCTCTGGTGTAAGGTATGCCGTCTGGGATGCTGTGTCCAGACTTGCTCCCAGGAAGATTATCCTTTTGGTGGGTACCTGTTTGGATTTCTTTTCATTGATTGTGTACCCTAAGGAGGATAGTAGGTCCTTTACAAAGGCCAGGTCTTTGAGCAGCTTTTCCTGGCTGTCTGCCTGAATAAGGCAGTCATCTAAGTAGGGGTAAATTTGAATATTTCTTTGTCTGCAAAAGGCAATGGCCGGAGGCAGGCATTTTGTGAAAACTCTGGGAGCAGTACATAAGCCAAAGGGAAGCACTGAGATCCTGCCCTGAAGCAGAGATATTTTCTGCAGGACTCTCTGATAGGAATTTGGAGGTAGGCCTCTTTTAGGTTCAGGGTGGCCTGCCAAGCGTCCTTGGACAGCATGGGTAGCAGCTGCTGGAGGGTGAGCATTTTGAATTTTGGGATCACCAGGAAGGTGTTTAGAATGGATAGATCAAGGATGGGGTGCCAGGTGCCCTCTTTTCTGGGCACCAGAAAAAGTCTGGAGTAGAAGCCTTGGCCTATCTGCTCTGCAGGAATGTGCTCTATTGCCCCCAAGGAGAGCAGGGAATGGATTTGCTTTTGAGCCTGTGCCCATTGATTTGGTGGTAGATCTGGGAACCTTTTGGAGTTGGAAGGGTGTGGAAGGAGAACTTGTACCCCTGAGACACAATGTTCAGAACCCATTGGTCCTTGGTAATGGTGGCCAGGTGCTTGAGTGAAAGCAGAGTTGTCCTCCTAGGGGTATGTGAAGGTGGGCAGAGGTGAGGTCGGGAGGAGGCGAGTCATTGTGAGTTCTTACCATAAGTGGGTGGCTTAGAACTCGCTGGTTTTGAAGTGGAGGTAGTCCACTTCTTAGATTGCTGTGACCCCTGGGGCTGCTGTCTGGGGGGGGGTGGGCTCTGTTTCCACAGGGCCTAGGCTGGCCCTGTCTACTTGGAGCAGGAAAGGACCGGTGCTTGGAGGGAAAATGCCTGCTAAATCTAGGGGTCTGGACCTGTAAGAAATTTTTAACAGTCTGCATAGATTTTGCTTTTTCTTCCATCTTTTTTAAGACCTCTTCTGCTTCAGTACAAAATAAGTTATCTTTGTGCAAGGGTGCATCCAACAATTTTGATTTGACATGGTCTGGCAGGGGTTATTCCTTACGCCATGCATGTCTTCTAATGAGAGATCCAGTGACTGCTGCCCTGCAAGAAGCTTCTAGGGCATCAAAATCACAGTGCAAAGTGTGTTCAGTTACTTGACCAGCAGAATGCATTAAGTCCTGTAAATCTTTAGAGTCTGTCCATGCAGGAAATGAGGACATTTTTTGTTTAAGGAGTTCCAAGGTATGTTGCTGATACTTAAACATATGGAGCTGACAATTTAGTGCCCTGACAGCAAGGGTAGCTGAGGTGTATACTTTTTTACCCCATCTGTCCAGTCCTCGGGAATCCCTGTCTGAGGGGGTGGGATTCTTAGCAGAGGTTGCTTTAATCCCTTTATGCCCTTGAGTAATGACCTCAGAGTCAGCTGTTGGATTTTTAAAAAGATAATTTGTGAGAGTCAGGGACTCTGTAGTACCTGTCTGGTTTTCGGGAAGCAGGAGGGATGGCCTCTGGAGTCAAGCTGGATTCAAGGAAGACATCATCCACCACATCTAGGACTGGGGGGATGACTAAGGGTCTGTGTTGTGGAAGGTCCAGGAACTCTCTGAGTCTCTTTTTAGACTGTGGGTATTCTTGACTCTCCCATTGGAAATGCTCCCTTAAGGTAAGCAGGGTTTCACCCAAAGGAAAAATCCTCTGGGGGAGAGGCTGAAGGAGTGGATTCCTCTGCATCAGAATCCTCATATGTGGAGAGGGGCTGCATGTCTTCATAGTCAGATGCATCGGATTCATCTGACTCGTTCAGACAAAACTACTGGAGACAGATATCTTTTCCTTTTTGAGGGAGTGGCTTGGCTTCCCTTAATCAGCATGATAAGGTCTTCTTCCATTTTAAGCATTTGAGACTGAGGCAAGGGAGCAGACGTCTGAGAAAGGGTAGTCAGTTTCTTGGGTGTGGTTTGACCCCTGGGCCTAAGGAACTCAGTTGTTTTCGAAATACCAGAAGCAGTGAAAGAAGGCATCAGTTTATGTCGGGATTCGGTGTTGTGAAGGACCTCCTCAGAAGCCGGTGCCTGCACAGTGGCTCCGGACTCATCCAAGGTACAGAAGAAGAAAGGGTCTCTGTAGCAGCCTGCGAATTAACTAAAGCGGACATCAGGGGGTGCGAAAGCACCTCACTGAATTCCGGAGGACTGATGACCAGCTTAACAGAAGCGGTGTTGGAAGGTTTGGTCCCGTACAGTCCGTCTCTGTCTTTACCCTTACATTTTTCGGAAGATCTGCTGTAGGATGGCTTACCGAAGCCATATCGGAATTTGAGGACTGTAAACGGAAATATCTGGCTACCATAAGGGCCCGATGATGAATAGTTCTGGTGTTAAACAAAGCACAAACGTGACAACAAGGGATGTGGTCTGGGCCTAGACAAGTGACACAGTAAGAGTGGTAGTCCCGGTGTGGTATTTGCTTTCCACAGGAGAGGCAATTATTAACTTCTTCTGACATCAGTTAATGCGAGAAAAAAGGATCCCTAACGGGGTACTTAGCTTTCGAAGACTTCAACTTCAATTTGGAAATGAAACTCAGGTAGCGGCCGACTGGCACTCGTGCAAATTGCTTCTGCTTTGGGCTCCATGGCAAGAAAGACTGATGTAATGTGTCGGATGCCTTCCTTTAAACCACTGACAACCTCATGTCAGTCCACAAGTGACAGCAACTGATGCAGAAATACTAAGCCTCTGGTATTTGGGCTGGGTATTTGGGTGATGACTGCAACAGTGAAACATGAAGAAAGTACAGTTTTGTACCTACCATAAATGTAGATGTTTGAGTGTATACCCTGCTGCAGTCATCACACTTGGGTTATCCTGCCATCAGGTGGTCCCGCAGTCGGCCCGAATTCCAAAGTCTTGGTCCGGCGTCGGTTGCTGTCGCTTCTTCCCTGATGTCAGTGCGACAGGGGTATATAAGAGGCATCTGACACCATTTTCTTCAGTTTTTCTTGCCTCAGATGTCAGGTGCCCCCCCAAAAGGTGGTCAGTAGATAGTACCAATAATAAAATTTAGCACAAACAAAACATCCCTCCAGTTATAAACAAATACACCACAAAGGTTGTATCATATTTTAAGGTATTGAAAGGTTTCAGTTAGGTCAGAGGGGATGGAGGGAGGGTAACCTGGACTGCAGCAGGGTATACACTCGAACATTTACATTTATGGTAGGTACAAAACTGTACTATGTTCATCGTGTTACCCTGCTGCAGTCATCACACTTGGGTTGAATCCCAAAGCTAAGGATGGGAGGTAGAGTCAAACAGGGTTAGAGGAGGCTAGAAGGCCCTGCAAAACTGCAGTGGCGAAGCCAGCTCTAGTCTTAGAGTAAAGTGGTAAGTGATAGTGTTTGGTGAAGGTGTGTACTGAACTCCAAGATGCAGCTTCCAGAATATCCTTGGTTGGCACCCCCCCCCCCCCCCTGAGGAAGGCTGTAGATGTAGCTGCTGCCCTGGTGGAGTGGGGCCTTATGCTATCAGGAACTGGTTTTCCATGATGGGTGTAGCAAAAAAGTACAGTTTTGTACCTACCATAAATGTAGATGTTCGAGTGCTAATACAGCTGCAGTAATCACAGACGGGTTTTCAGCCATCAGGCGGTCCCTCGGTCGGCCGAATTCCAAAGTCTTGGTCCGGCATCGGTTGTCGTCGCTTACTCTTCTGACGTCAGGAAGGCCAGAGTATATAAGACACAGCCGACGCCATGTTCTTCAGTCTTTCTTGCCCCAGATGTCAGGTGCCCCCAAAAGGAAGGCAATACATAAGTAAAGCTTATCCACATATGCAAGCAATGCAATGTAATGCAAAATCAGTGTAAGCAAGCAAATAAAACATAACAGGATAACCCAGTCAGGAGGTATGAAGAGGTTGTTAGACCCCATGCCCTAACCAAGAGGGGAAGGAGGGAGGGAAACCTGTACTGCAGCTGTATTAGCACTCGAACATCTACATTTATGGTAGGTACAAAACTGTACTATGTTCATCGTGCATACAGCTGCAGTAATCACAGATGGGTAGAGTCCCAAAGCTATGCATAGGGTGGTAGGTACTATGAGGAACTGGGTTGAGCCAGAATGCCCTGCAAAACAGCAGTGGCGAAGCCTGCTCTTGTTCTGGAGTATAAGGGCAGGTGGTAGTGTTTTGTGAAGGTATGTACAGAACTCCAAGTGGCTGCCTCCAAAATATCCTTAGTAGGCACACCTCTGAGAAAGGCTGTAGAGGTGGCTGTGGCCCTGATGGAGTGAGATCTGATACCAGTAGGGACAGATTTCCCATGAAAGGAGTAACAAAATCGTATGCAGTGGCCAATCCACTTGGAAATGGTCTGTTTGGTAACTGGTTTCCCTTGAGCCCCTACGGCATAGGACACAAAAAGTTGTTCTGATTTCCTGAAGGACTTTGTTCTGTCCAAATAGTAACGTAGCTGCCTATGGATGTCTAAAGAGTGAAGCAGCCTTTCCCCTTTGTTTTGAGGGTTAGGATAAAAGGTAGGTAGGTGTATGGCTTGGTTTAAGGCTACCCTGGATACCACTTTGGCATAAAAGATGGATTAGTACGAAGGGAAACCCTATCCTGATGGAAGATGAGGAAGGGCTGCACCGCCATGAGGGCCTGTAGTTCAGAAACCCTACGAGCTGAAGTGATGGCCAGAAGGAAAGCTGTTTTCCAGGACAAATATTGCAGATCTGTTGAGGCAGCAGGTTCAAAGGGAGGCAATGTTAATTTTTCTAGTATGTAATTAAGGTCCCAGGCTGGTATTGGTTGCTTCCTTGGAGGTCTTATATTCTTAGCCCCTCTGAGGAACTGCCGTAAGAGAGGGTGAGAGAATAAAGGAGGATCCGTGTTGAATTCTGCAGAAATGGCTGAGGCGTGTATTTTAATGGAAGAAAATGAAAGTCCACTGTTCAGCAGTTCAGCTAGGTACTGTAAAACCTGAGGCAAGTTCAATTTTCTAGGATCCTGTCTTTTTTTCTCATTCCAGCAGCAAAACCGCTTCCATTTTGCGGAGTAAGCTTTTCTTGTAGATGGTCTTCTGGCCTCCAAAATGACATCCTGCACCTCCTTGGAGAGTAGAGTCTGATGTGGTGTTAAGGAATTTTCCACGCAGCGAGGTTGAGTGTTTCAGCTGACTGTGAAGGGTTTTGTAGCTGTTCTGTGTCAGCAGAAGAGGTATTAGAGGCAGGGACCAGGGAGGGGTATGTGTTAGGCTCCTCGGGAGTGGATACCAGTGTTGCCTTGGCCAGTCTGGAGCAATCAGTATCATCCTCGGTTTGTCTGTTCTTGCTTTCAAAAGCACCTTGGGCAGAAGAGGCAGAGGTGGGAATGCATAAACTGTCCATGTTGCCCAACTGAATTAAAGGGCGTCCACTTTCCAGGCCTTTGGATGGAAGGTCCTTGAACAAAACTTTTTCAATTGATGGTTCCTGTGGGAGGCAAAAAGATCTATGTCTGGCCTCCCCCACGCTTGGATTATCTCCGTAAACACCTGTGGATGCAGCTTCCATTCATGTGGATCTGTCATATTCCTGCTCAGAGTGTCTGCCAGTGTGTTTTCCAGTCCTGGCAAGTACTGTGCTTGAAGTTCGATTTGTCTTTCCAGAGCCAAGTTCCAAAGAGTCATGGCTAGTCTGCACAAGGGGTATGAGTGTGTTCCTCCTTGTTTGTTTATGTACCACATTACTGTGGTGTTGTCTGTTCTTATCAGTAATTGTCCTGGATGCAGGAAGTCCTCGAAAGCTGTAATTGCATTTATTACTGCTAGCATTTCTTTTTGATTGATGTGAAGGTGCTTTTCCTTTTGGGACCATCTGCCCTGAATGCACCTGTCCTTCATGTGCGCCCCCCCAGGCGTAATCTGAGGCGTCTGTGGTTATGACTTGTTTTGCTTGAGGCTTGCAGAATGGAAGGCCTGTGTTTACTTGACATGCTTGGGCCCACCATAGAAATTCCTTTTGCAGACATGGAATTATTGGTATAATTGCTTCCAAGCTGTGACTGTGTTGAGACCATAGATTTTTTAGGTACCATTGAAGTTTCCTCATATGCAGCTTTGCACATGGGATTAGAAGAATGCAAGATGCCATGAATCCCAGAGCCTGCAGGATTTTCCTTGCAGTAAGCCTGGTACTTTTTGCTAGTGTTTTGTAGTACTGAGATAATTGCCCTTGTTTTTCTGTCGTAAGGTATGCCATCTGGGTGTTTGTGTCCAAGCTGGCACCCAGGAAGGTTATTTTCTGAGATGGTGTTAGCCTTGATTTCTCCTTGTTGATGGTGTATCCCAGAGAAAGCAGTAACCGTGTCACATATGCCAGATGTTCCAGTAGTATTTGTTTGCTGTCCGCTTGGATCAGGCAGTCGTCCAGATAAGGGTAAATTTGTATCCCTTGAAGTCTGCAATAGGCATTCACTGATGCCAGGCACTTTGTGAATATTCTGGGCGCAGTAGATAAGCCAAAGGGCAATGCAGAGAATTGATAGTGGATTGAACCTGCAAGAAATCTGAGGTATCTTCTGCAGTTTTGTCTGATTGGGACATGCAGGTATGCCTCCTTGAGGTCCAATGTTACCAGCCAAAACTCCTTGCCCAGCATGGGAAGAAGTTGCTGTAATGTGAGCATCTTGAATTTTGGTACGAGTAGAAATGTGTTTAGGATGGATAAGTCCAGAATGGGTCTCCAGTCGGTTCCTTTTCTTGGTACCAGGAAGAGTCTTGAATAAAAACCTTGACCTTGTTGGTGCGTAGGTACCTTTTGTATAGCTCTCATGTTTAGGAGCTTTGAAATTTGCAGTTGTGCCTCTACCCTTTGGTTTTGTGGTAGGTTTGGCATGCCTCTCATTTTTGGAAGAGTGTGAAATTGAAATTTGTAGCCTCTGTTTATAATGTCCGGAATCCATTTGTCTGTTGTGACAATATGCCAATTGTTTGCAAATAATGCTAGTTTCCCTCCCAAAGGTGCTGCCAGCTGAGACTTGCCTGGCATGGAAATGAGGGAGTCATTGGGTTTGCTTCCTGTATTGTTGTGCACTGTCTTCACCACCTCTTGGTGCTGGAGATTGCCATTGTCTGCCTCTATATGATCCTTGTGACTGCCCTCTGCCCCTTGTGCGTCTGTATCTACCTCTTTGGGGCTTGTCAGTGGCTGGAAAAGACCAGTTTTTTGAAGGCCAATTCCTGCTAAATCGTGGTGGCTGGACCTGTAAGAAAGCTTTGACAGTTTGCATAGATTTGGCTTTTTCTTCCATTTTTCGTAGTATATCCTCAGCATTAGTACCAAAAAGTACATCCTTTTGTAAAGGAGCATCAAGAAGTTTAGCTTTCACATGATCAGGCAAATTTTGTTCCCTAAGCCAGGCATGTCTGCGAATGACTGATCCTGTAGAAGCCGCTCTACTGGAGGTCTCTAGGGCATCATAACCACATTGTAAGGTGTGTTTACCCACTTGTTCCGCACTGTGCATCATATCCTGTAACTCTTTTAAATCTGGTTGTTCAGGTTGAGACATTTTGTTTTTTAATTGTGATAACAGGAACTGTTGATATTTAATCATATGAAACTGGCAGTTTAAGGCCCTCATGGCTAGGGTGGCCGAGGTATATACCTTCTTACCCCACCTTTCTAGAGATCTAGATTCCCTTTCTGCAGGAAGTGGATTCTTTAGGGCCTTGTGAAATGGTTTCAGGGTCAGCATTATGGCCTTTGTAAAGAAATTGGTGAGAACTGGGTACTCTGTAATATCTATCAGGCTTTACTGGTGCAGGAGGCAGAGAATCAGGATTAAGACAAGCCTCCGAATAGACATCATCCAGTACCTCCAAAACAGGGGGTATAGCCAGAGGTCTGTGCTGAGGTAACCAAAGAAATTCCCTAAGTCTTTTCTTGGAATCTGAAAAGTCTTGGCCTTCCCAATGGAAGTGTTCCCTCAAGGTGTGCAAGGTTTCCCCAAAAGAAAAATCCTCAGGGGGGGATACAGAAGGAATGGACTGTTCTGCATCCGAATCCTCAAAAGGGGAGTAAGAGAGTTCCTCTGCATCAGAATGCTCTGATAAAATGGATCTCTGATCAGAAGAGGGGGATTCTTCCTCCACTCTGGGTCTCTTGTCAGGAGGGGGCTGAGAACCTCTAATGAGAGTTATTAGATCCTCAGCCATTTTAAGCATCTGTTTCTTAGGCATGGGTCCAGGAGATGGGCCTTGAGCAGCAGGCCTAGAGTGATGCCTGGCTGCTTTGGATTTAGTAAAGGCCTTAATAGAAAAAGAAGATGAAGGCCTAAATACACCATGGGTGGAGGTGGATCTGTCCACATTAGTAGGCTCGACATAAGCCGGGGCTTCGGTTGTAGTCTGGGAAAGGGCCGATGACCCAGCGGTCTCGGGTACAGAAGACACCGCCAAAGGAGTGTCGTCGGTAGTCAGGGACTGCAAAGGCGTCTCGCTGAGAACCGGACCACGTGTAGCCTGTTTCGGCGTGGTGTCGGTGGAGACCGCGGGCCTCACGTGTCGATCCTTTTCCTTGCGTTTTTTGGATAAAACGGTAGTCGGAGTGTCCAACGACATTTTATAGTCAAAAGCTTTACCAAAAAAGTGTTGGGCGAACTCCGCCTGATGCTTGATAGTGCGTTTATTGAAGGTAGCGCAAAAGCGACAGCCCGAGACGTCGTGGTCTGGGCCCAAACAAGGTATGCAAATGGAATGGAAATCCTTATGCGGTATTTGCTTCCCACAAGAAATACAATTATTAACTTTGTCTGACATCGGTCTGAGGCAAGAAAAGATTCCCCAACGGGGTACTTAGCTTTAATGAAGACTTCGGTTCCAAATATTTTCGTAAATCAGGAACTGGCCGACTGGCACTTGCGAACTGCTTCTGCTTCGGGCACCGAGCGGCAAAAAAGACTGGAGAACATGGCGTCGGCTGTGTCTTATATACTCTGGCCTTCCTGACGTCAGAAGAGTAAGCGACGACAACCGACGCCGGACCAAGACTTTGGAATTCGGCCGACCGAGGGACTGCCTGACGGCTGAAAACCCGTCTGTGATTACTGCAGCTGTATGCACGATGAACATCGTATGCAATGTCCTATCCATTTGGAAATGGTCTGTTTTGAGATAGCCTTTCCTTGTGATGCTGTAGCATAGGATACAAAAAGCTGGTCAGATTTTCTGAAAACCTTAGTTTTATCCAAGTAGTAACATAGTTGCCTGTGAATGTCCAAGGAGTGCAGGAGTCTTTCTCCTTTGTTCTGTGGATTTGGGAAGAAGGTGGGTAAATGGATGGTTTGATTTAGAGCCACACTGGAAACCACCTTTGGCATAAAGGAGGGGTTAGTTCGTAGAGAAACTCTGTCTTGATGAAAAATGAGGAAAGGCTCTACTGCCATTAGTGCCTGCAGCTCTGAGACTCTTCTGGCTGAAGTAATTGCTAGCAGCAGGGCAGTCTTCCATGATATAAACTTTAAATCAACTGAGAAAGCTGGCTCAAAAGGTGGCAGCGTAAGTTTTACCAGAACAAAGTTGAGGTCCCAAGTTGGTGTTGGTGCTCTCCTGGGAAGCCTAATGTTTTTGGCCCCTCTGAGGTACTGCCTTAGAAGTGGATGTGAAAATAAGGGAGGATCCGTGTTGTAGTGAGCTGAAATAGCTGAGGCGTGGATTTTAATAGATGAAAAAGAAAGTCCTTTGTGTAACATCTCAGTTAAATATTGTAGAATCTGAGGTATGTCCGGCTCAAGGGTATTTTGGCCTTTAGCTTGGTTCCAGGCGCAAAATCTTTTCCATTTGTCTGAGAAGGCTTTCCTGGTGCTGGGCCTCCTGGCCTCCAGAATGACATCCATAACAGCTTGTGAAAGAGGAGCTGGCTGGTTGCTTAGGTGATTTGCCATGCAGCCAAATTTAAGGTTTTGAGCTGGCTGTGTAGAATCTGACTGTCTTGCTGTGTGAGCAGATGAGGAATTTGTGGTAAAATCCATGGTGGACCATGGGCCATGTTCCTTAGTAGTGGGTACCAGTGCTGGCGTGGCCAGTCTGGGGCAATGAGTATCTCTCGGGGTCTCTCCATTCTGACTTTCAGCAGCACCTTTGTGAGAAGGGGCAATGGAGGAAAGGCATATACTGTCAGCATTTTCCAACTGAGTGAGAGTGCGTCCACTTTCCAAGCTTGATGGTGAAATGTCTTTGTGCAAAATTTTGATAGCTGATAGTTTTGGGGGTTGGCAAACAGGTCTATGTCTGGGCACCCCCATTTTTGAGTTATCATTGCAAATACTTGTGGATCCAGTTTCCACTCATGGGGATCCATGATGGTCCTGCTTAGGTCATCTGCCAATGTGTTCTTTTTTCCTGGCAAGAATTGAGCTTGTAACTGACATTGGTAAGCCAGTGCTGTGTTCCACAAGGTCATTGTTTGCCTGCATAGAGGGTAGGAGTATGTACCCCCTTGCTTGTTTATGTACCACATTACTGTGGTGTTGTCTGTCCTTATTATAAGCTGTCCTGGATGTAAGAGGTCCTTGAAGGCTGTCAGAGCATTCTGTACAGCTAGCATTTCTTTTTGATTGATGTGCAGATTTCCTTGATCTGCAGTCCATATGCCTTGAACGCACCGTCCTGCCATGTGTGCCCCCCAGGCATAGTCCGATGCATCTGTTGTCATAGTTTGCCTGGCTGGGGGTAAGGTGAAAGGCTGACCCTTGTTGAGGTGACATGCCTGTGACCACCATAGAAACTCCTGTTGAAGGCAGGGAATGAGAGGAATCACTGTTTCCAAGCTGTGGCTGTGTTGAGTCCATACGCTTTTCAGGTACCATTGTAATTTCCTCATATGCAGTTTTGCAAATGGTATTAGTAGTATGCAAGATGCCATGAAGCCAAAGGCCTGCAGAATTTTTCTTGCAGTGCCATTATTTTGAAGCATTGAGTTAGTTGTAGTTGTTTGTCTGTCGTCAGATAAGCCATCTGGGCCATTGTATTCAAGCTGGCACCCAGGAATGTCATAATTTGTGAGGGCACTAGTTTTGATTTCTTTTCATTTACTGTGTACCCTAGGCAACTTAGAAGGTGTTTTACAAAAGCCAGATGTTGTAAGAGAATGTCCTTGCTTTCTGCTTGGATGAGGCAGTCATCCAGGTATGGGTATATTTGAATTCCTATTTGTCTGCAGTATGCAATTACTGGTGCCAGGCATTTTGTGAAGACCCTGGGAGCAGTAGATAAGCCAAAGGGCAGTGCAGAGAATTGGTAATGGGTTGAACCTGCAATGAAACGGAGGTATCTTCTGCAATTTTGTCTGATAGGGACATGCAGGTATGCCTCCTTGAGGTCCAACGTTACTAGCCAAGCTTTCTTGCCCAACATGGGAAGAAGCTGCTGTAGTGTTAGCATCTTGAATTTGTTTACTTGCAAGAAGGTGTTTAGAATTGAAAGGTCTAGAATGGGTCTCCAAGCATTGTCCTTTCTGGGGACTAGAAACAGCCTTGAGTAAAATCCTTGGCCTTGCTCCTGTGTAGGTACCAGTTGAATGGCTCTCATGTCCATGAGAGCTGTAATTTGTTTTTTTGCCTCTGCCCATTGATTTTGTGGCAGGTTTGGCATTCCTTTTATCCTTGGCAAGGTGTGGAAATGGAATCTGTATCCTTGAGAGATAATGTCTAGGACCCATTTGTCCTTTGAGACGATGCACCAGTTGTCTGCAAAAAGTGCTAATTTTCCTCCCATGGGAGCTGCCAAGAGAGTGTTGCTTGGCAGTTTGAGGTTTAAGTCATTGTGTTTGCCTTCTAGTAGTCTGGGACCTGTCTTCTTCTCCCTTCTGTGTTGCAGTGCCCCATTGGCGAGGTTTGTAAGGGATTTGTGCTTGTCCTCTGCCCCTTGGGCACCTGTATTTCCCCCTCTGTGGTCTGTCAGAAGCTGGAAAGGACCAATTTTTTGTTGGCCAACTTCTGCTGAAGCGTGGGGGCTGTACCTGTAAGAAATCTTTGACCGTCTGCATAGATTTTGCCTTATCCTCCATTTTCTTTAAAACCTCTTCTGCTTTAACCCCAAATAAGACATCCTGCTGTAAGGGTGCATCTAGTAACTTTGCTTTAACATGATCAGGCAGAGTTTGTTCCTTTAACCAAGCATGCCTACGTATAACAGACCCAGTAACAGCTGCTCTACAGGAAGCTTCCAAGGAATCAAATCCACATTGTAAAGTATGTTTGCCTACCAGTTCAGCTGCATGCAACAGATCCTGCATTTCCTTGAATTCAGACTGTTGAGGGTGCATGCTCATCTTTTGTTTTATTTAAGACATTAAGAATTGCTGGTATTTAAGCATGTGAAATTGACAATTTAGTGCTCTCATAGCTAGAGTAGCTGAGGTGTAAACCTTCTTCCCCCACTTATCTAGTGCTCTGGAGTCCCTTTCAGAGGGTACAGGATTTTTAACCATTGAAGCCTTAGCCCCTTTGGGACCCTGGGAGATTGTCTCTGGATCAGCAACAGGGCTTTTGTAAAGGAATTTGTGTGAGTCAGGCACTCTATAGTATCTATCTGGTTTGGCTGGAGCAGGAGGCAGAGAATCTGGATTTAGACTAGATTCTAAGTAAACATCATCCACAATGTCTAAAATGTCCAGGTGAGAAGGCAAGAAATGTGGAAAAAGCATAAATATAGTTGCAAGTATAGAAAACTTCTGGAACTACCTCATGTTGATCAGGAACAAATGCAAGAATGGTTAAGGAGAGGCAAATTCAAACCAGGAGATGAAGGGTTAATATTGGTAGCCCAAGATAGGGGACTACATATGCACTGGTTTATAAAGTCCATTGAACATGTGAGAGAAAAGACAAATGTAGGTTTTGTAAAACCAAATCTGAAATAGTCGCACACCTTGTTGCTAATTGTGACATAGTAATGGCAGAAGGACTGTATAATAAAAGGCATAGTAATGTGGCAAGACTGTTGCACTAGGTATTGTGCAAACATGGTATTGAAGTGGCTGAAAAATATTGGAAACATGAGCCACAAAACATCATAGAAAATGATGAAGTTTATATCACATGGGATCACCCATTACCAACAGTTCAAAAGATAGATGCTAGAAAAACAGATATAGTAGTCCAAGAAAAGAAGACAAAAGTAGCATTGACCATTGAAATCGCCTCACCCAGTAACTACAGTGCCTTGCGTACAAAAAGACACAAAATCATAAAATATCAGGAAATGCAGACTGAAATGAGAGCAATGTGGAAGAAAGATATCCAGACAGTTCCAATAGTAGAAGGAGCAACGGTTCTTATAAAAAATAATTTACAATCATATTTAGATATGCTACTGCTGCATGTAACACCGTACGAACTGCAGGAGGACTAATTACTGGGCATACTGCGAGTGCTGCAAAGAGCACTTTTGGCTGACATCAAAGATTGAAACAATACTAATTTCATGAACTTTAATCTTACTTTGACATAGGAATGGGGTCCATTCCCGTCATGGTATCAGAAACCCAAAAGACTTGGAGAACTTAAAAAGTAGGTAAAATATATAGTCATAAAATAGCAGAAAGTATGCTAAGAACAAAGCCAACATGAGAATGAAGAAAGGAGATTTTGCCAATAGGGATGACTGTAATTAGGGTTGCAGTGAGTAGGCAATAGGGGACCGGAATATATTGGAAAGAAATGGCAAAGCGACCAAGGTATTTGGAGCAAATCATTGGAGAGGGGAAAGGCAATGAATGGGAAGCACTCTTTTATGTGGGATACTAGCAAATGCTTTTTTATAGTCAATCCATGCCATACTTAAATTCTTCCCCTTTTTACAGTTCTCCACTATGACTTTATTTAACAACAAAAAATCCTTTGCTCCCATATGACTTTCTTTTAATGCCCTTTTGTTCTACTGCCATAAATTAGTTTTCTTCTAAATGACTATAAACTCTGTTAGCATCAATTCCCTTGCTGAATTTATACATTGTCAGAAGGCAAGTTATCGGTCTATAATTTTTAGGGTAGCTTGCAGGTTCACTCTTAAGTAGGAGCATTGTTTTGCCTGTTGATTGCCAGGTTGGTATCTGTTCGAGGTGTGCATATACTTCTTACTCATGGTTAAATCTTCGTGCAAAGATGTTAATACTTTTAACCAAAAGTTAAGTACTGCATCTGGGCTTGGAGTTTTCTGATTAGAGGCTTTCCTTAACTTTGTTTCAATCTCTCTGGCTGTTACTTCATCCCATTTCATATCCTGCACCTTTACATTTCTTATTATTTCTTTTACTGCTTCTATCCATTTAGCATCTTTGTTGTGTTCCACAGGATCTACATAGATACTTCTCCAAAATGTATCTATTTCCTATTTTTTTGGCAGTCTTTCAATTCCTTTTACCTTGTTTCCCAGTTCTCTATAAAACTTTTTTGGGTCATCAATAAATTGCTTATTTTGTACTTTTCCTTTATATTTATCTGTATTTCTTTTAATTTTTTTCTGCCTGTGCTGAAATATTTAGTTTAGTTGCTGTTAGTCTGTTATTGTTGTTTATTTGTGATATTACCTACATTTTTAATTTCTCCAAGTCTTTCGGGTTTCTAATACCATGACGGGAATGGACCCCATTCATAAGTCAAAGTATGATTAAAGTTTATGAAATTAGTATTGTTTCACTCTTTTATGTCACCCAAAAGTGCTCTTCGCAGCACCTACAATGTGCCCGGTAATGACTCCTGTTGCAATTCGTATGGGGTTATATGGATTGGTAATATGTCTAAATACGATTGTAGATTCTTTTTTATAAGACCTGTTACTCCTACTACTATTGGAACTGTCTCGGTATCTTTCTTCCACATTGCTGTCGTTTCTGCTTGCAGATCCTGATATTTTATGACTTTGTGTCTCTTTGTATGCAAGACACTGTAGTCACTGGGTGTGGCAATTTCAATGATCAATGCTACTTTTGTCTTCTTTTCTTGGACGACTATATCCTGTTTTCTAGAATCTATATTTTGAACTGTTGGTAATGGGTGATCCCATGTGATATAAACTTTATCATTTTCTATTATGCTTGTGGCTCGTTTCCAGTGTTTTTCAGCCACTTCAATACCATAATGTTTGCACAATCCCCAGTGCGACAGTCTTGCCACATTATTATCCCTTTCAGTATACAGTCCTTTTGCTATTAGTACATCAAAGCCAGCAACAAGGTGTGCGACTGTTTCCAATTTGGTTTTACAAAACTTACATTTGTCAGTTTCTCCCACATGTTCAATGGACTTTGTAAACCAGCGTGTACGTAGCCCATTATCTTGGGCTGCCAATGTTAACCTTTCATCTCTTGGTTTAAATTTGCCTCTCCTTAACTATTCCTGCATTAATTCCTGATCAACATGAGGTTCTTCCAGAAGTTTTCTATACTTACAATTATATTTATGCTTTTTCCACATTTCTTGCATTCTCATCTGGTCCTTCACTTTATATTCTTTCTTTTTTTTTTTTTTTTTTTTTTGGCACATTCAGTTGCTGCCTAATTTTTATCTACCTCTGGTTTGATTTCCATTCCTGCTTGACACCAATATGCTTCTGCTAAATTAAGCAGAGAAGTCATCATAGACTTATTCTCCTCACGTTTCAAAACTTTAACTACATTTGGGTCTTGTGAGGTCAGCAGATATGTGTGCAGTCCAATGACTGCAGATCTATACATGTAATCAAGTTCAATGAGGCTCATCTCTCATTCGGAACAGGGAATATATAATCTTGTATACAATGATTTTTATAAATCATTTGGTGAGCATGAAGCATCCTTCTTGTTTTCCTATCTAATCTATCCAGCACATTTTTGGGGCCAGTCAGTCACTCCAAAACTGTAAGTTAGGACAGGAAGAGCAAATTGGTTTATAGCCTGGATTGTGTTACTAGAATTCAACACTGTTTTCAGAATTAATTTAAGTCTTCTAAAGTATTCCTTACTAAGTTTTATTCACATTTGTTCATGTTTTATTGTTGATCCTTCATCAATTCCCAAATATGTATACACTTCCTCTTGCTCAAGTTCTTTTACACCACATTCTTGTCCCAAACTGATGTTTTCCTATTGCTGCAGTTTTCCTGCTTTAAAGGTTGCTTTTGCACACTTATCAAGACCAAATTACACTCTTATATCATCTGAAAATGTTTTGACAACCTGCAGCTGCGCTTTCAGATCTTCATCTAATGAACTATACAGTTTTAAATCATCGACAAATTGAAGATGAGAAGTCTTTACATCTTGTTGTTTTCCAGAAGCCAAATTGTAGCCATGGCCTAAGCTGTTAAGTAAACAGCTTAATGGGTTAAAGGCAAGGCAAAATAGCAATGGTGACAGAGAGTCACCCTGGAATATCCCCCCTTCTATTCTGTATGGCTGGAATTAATGACTTATGACTTATTAATTTTAATTACAAAAAGCTTATTAAGTGGTTTTAATATATAACATTTAT